>NW_028256988.1:0-6892 GCF_035046125.1 Drosophila serrata
TGACATTAGATCTAAGCATGAAAAGTATTTTGCTCTGCCTAGTTGATCTAGAATAAGGTTTATTCTTGGTAATGGGAATTTATCGGATAAGATTACTAAAACTATTACGGTAATCAATTAGTAAACGACATCTTTTATCGGATGAATTGGATAGTAATTCTTTGGGCTGTTATATCTGGAGACTGAAGGTTCTATTATTTTATCTTTAATTATTTTTTCGACTTGTTTATCTACTTCTTCTTTTTGACTGTGAGGAATTATATAATTTTTAATATAAACTGGTTCATCATCTTTCATCCTTATTTTTTTGTTTTTTAAAATTATTTGTTATATGAATACGGTTTCTATTCCGAACATATCCATATACAGTCGAATCCCGATAATTCGTACCCCGCTAAATCGAAAATCGCGATAATTCGTAAAAAATTCTGTCCCCTTGAAAAAAAACTCTTTAATTCGTAAATATTCCATACATTTTGGTCCCCTCGTTAATTCGTAGTATTTGGCGCAACGCAAAGAATATTGAACCTCGTATAAATCGTAATTTTGTTTCGAAACCTCTTATAAATCGTAATGCGATGCGAAATATTTTGTAGTTAAAGCGACGTTAGATTTTGCAGACATCAGAAAGGAGAAGAAATTTTATAGAATTTACAAACCAGAGCATTAATTCCTCAACTTAAACATTATTTTTCGACTCATGATGTGCCAAATAGTGTGTTTGACAACCTAATAGGTTTAGAAAACGAAATGGAAAAAATAAAAGAAAAAAACACGAAGCAATCAAAAATTACCAATTATTTTAAAGCTTGAATTTTCGTTTTTAATAATTTAATGTTTCTGCTTAATTTTGTTTGTTAATTTTTTGTTTAATTTTCCTTTAATTTGAAAAACGTACAAATGAATGTACATATTTATTATGTTTGTTTAATTTTAATAAAGCTAAATACATATGTAAACATGATGTGAAATGTAAGTACCCCGTTTATTCGACTCTTTCATTTTTGAGCCCCTTTAAATAGAAATCTCGATAAATCGAATTCCCGTCTAATTCGTAAAAAAAAGTGATACCCTTTGCAGTTCAAATTCTCTAACTCGACTGTATTTTGTACATACAAATTGGGAAGAAAAATTGTTATTCAATTTATTTAAAATATTTGTATCGTTTTCATCTTTATTTATTTTTACTATTTCGTAATCATCTAATGGTTCATTTTTTTTATTCGTTTTAGGGCGTAGACCAGCCTGAGGGCCCGAAAATTGGAGGGTTTTTCAAAAATTCATTTTGAAAAAGTTAAAAATACTCCTTTTTATTTATTATTAAATCTAAAAGAACAGATGTTAAACTAAAAAATACTTGTTAAAAGAAAAAAATATATATTTGAATAGCGGAGATATAGCCTTTCAAAAAAGGCATTTTTTTTAGGGAATGTTCGGATGGTGTACATGCTGCACATCACATTTGTTATCTGAAATTCAAAAACAACAATTTTTTATAAACCATATAATATGTAAGTATGGCTATAGCATGACGCAGCCGTTTTTTGGAACAATTTTTTTTAGAGATCATTTTTGATTTAAAAATTTATAACTTTAAAACGAAAAATCATATCGAAAAAATCCTACGTCATGCCATAGAGGTCGTTATACAAAAACTGTGTAAAAAAGTTGAAGAGAATCGGTCCTGCAGTTTTTGATAAATCATGTACACCTTTTTAAAAAACGTAGTTTTGAGCTTTTTTAGTTCCAGATAAGTTCTTAGTAGCTTTAGGCATGGACGAAGGAACACTCAGCTTCATCGTTGACCAGCAATATCTACATAGGTATTGCATTTAGGGGACTCAGAGGAAAAAAATTATATCCAGTTGTATCAGCTGTCTGGGGTCACTGTGAAATAACAATGCGTTACATCGGTGGATTAGATCGTGAGTATCAATTAATTTATTATTATATATATAAAAAAAGGAAGCTTAAGTAGTTTTTTTAATTTATTTAATTTTCCATTATTTAATGAGAAGACAGTGGGTGTGTGTTATAGTTGTATTTAATTTTGTTGGCAGCAGTGGTGCCGCATTCATGGTTAATTCATTTCTGAATTTTAACGAAGATGTTTTATATCTAGAACCGCGCAACTGCGCTGCCAAAATGTACATGCTTGTGTATGCATAAGTCGAATTGTGGGAATGCTGACTTCTGCATTTATTGTCGTCGAAGCTTCCTCTCGGGATCGTATTACGTATTACATTTCAACAAAGTGTTACAGTGTGTGTCCCTTAAGTACTCTTGGTACAGTGGGCATTAGTTATTCATGTACATACTACATCTCCCAGCTTTTATAAAATAAGTTATTATTTATTTATTCATTTAATTACTTTATTTTTTAAATATTCTTATCGATGTCAAACACGAGCAAACGCAAATAATGTTGTTTTTATCAAAAAAAAGTCATAAAAAATGGCATGTTTTGTTTTAATGTCGATCTCTTAAACAAAAGCATTTTGCTTTGACTTTTGTTTTCTAATATCACATAGAAAACGCAAGGAGTCAATATAAAGTGGAGAAGGACATATGCGATCATCAATATTCGTACAGTTTTAGTTTGAATTATCGCTTTCCAAACTGTCGCGTTCGACCGGGACTAAAATTGAATTTAAAAAATAACTACTTAATATTTTAAAATCAAACAAAATACATTATTAAGAGAATTCATTGCGTAATTAATAAAAATGTATTTTACTACAATTTTTCATCACGTTTCGCTGAAATCAGAGCTTAAACTGGTTTTTGCAAATGTAACTTAACGACAAAAAGCGTGCGAACGCAGTACATTTTAGTGAATATCTTGAAAACAAACAAGGGTTCAAAATCGACCTTAGCACCAAATATAGTGCTAACCAAGAGCTATACGTTTCAATTTTTATAAAATTAAAATAAAGTCTTGGCACAAGTGTTTTTTTAGTTTGAATGCGTACGAATGTCACATTCGACACCAGAGAATTGCCCATATATAGACAAATTTTAGAATTGTAAAAAGTTTAAAAATGTTTTATTTATTTATTTATTTTTTTTTTAATCGGACCATTACTATTTATTTAGTTGAAAATGATGAATGAAAATTCTTTAACCTATTCTTATGAATTTTTTGTTTCTTATTCCTATCGTCAGAGATTATAATGTTTTCTCTTTCTCCGATGTGTTCTACAGTGTAGGGCCTTTTATATTTGAAATCTAACTTATGTGCAGTTTCGTTTTAAAGCAAAACAAGAAAGGAAGCTAACTTCGGTACGCCGAAGTTTATATACTCTTGCAGATAGAACTTCGATGACTTGGAATCCAGACAATATAAATTATATATGTATATTGAGGTTAAAAAACAAGAAAGGAAGCTATCTTCGGCACGCCGAAGTTTATATACCGTTGCAGATAGAGCTTCAATGACTAGGAATCCATACAATATAAATTATATCTATGTATATATATAAAAATGCTCTGTTCGTGTCTACTTCCTTTATAGACTTGAAAAGTTTTGAACCGTTTAAGCCCAAATTTTGACACAACATGCGTTGAGGTTCCAGCTCGGTTATTGTCTACTTTTGATGTTGATAGCTTATCTGCGTTTGCGAATATATCAGTTTTTTTTCGCGTTTCCCCGTGCCCTTACTGCTGCGTCCTCTACAGGCAGCCAGCTGAACTTTCAATACGTCTAGAAAATTCTGACATGACAATGGAATTGACAAAAGGAATTTACAATGAAACTTTGATAAGGATTGAAGAAAAGAAAAAAATATTTTAAAAATTTTGAAAATTATTCTTTTTTGTTTGACTTATTTCTTATGCGTGCAACCACAATATGCCACAGAGAAACGTGGCAGGGTACTGTCAGGCTTTCGAATTCAAAAAAGAAACAAAAGGATTGTGTTCCGCTTCCAACAAGTATTACAGAATTAAATGAATTTGAAAATTATTCGTTTTTGTTTGACTTATTTCTTATGCGTGCGACCACAATATGCCACAGAGAAACGTAGCAGGGTACTGTCAGGCTCTCAAATTCAAAAAAGAAACAAAAGGATTGTGTTGCGCTTCCGGGAAAGTGAAATTGTCTCAACTTGAAGCACAAGCCTCTGCACACTCTATTCGCTGGATCTACTGCTGAATCGTAGCATTTCCTGTCAAACATCCCCAACATATTGAAAGAAGAAAATGGAAATTCAAATTTTATTTTTTTGTTCAGTTTCAGTAAGAAACGAAGTCATGCCACCCAAGAAGTCGAGTTTGGGTCGTCGTACTCGCAATACAGAAGCAAAAAGACGTTATATTACGAATATGACTGACGAAGAGCGGGCCTCCATCCGAGAGACTGAGCGGCTGAGAGCAATGAAGATTCACAACGCGGAATCAGCAGAAAGACGGGCAGATAGGCTTGAGAGAAAACGATTGAGAGTTAGGCAGTTGCGTCGATTTGATTCACTCTCAAAATAATGAACGGGACAGGGCAAGGGTAGCTGAAGCGCGTTTACAGCTTGCAGCAGATCAAAACCTGCAATACAATCGACTTGCATTCCGATATAATCCAACTGTTGATTATAGCTCGAATCGCAATGTCGTTATTGGCCGGATGCATCAGGTCTGCACATACTGTCAGGCTCTCAAATTCAAAAACGAACCAAAAGAATTGTGTTGCGCTTCCGGGAAAGTGAAATCGCGGAGAATGGAGAAACGAAGAATATTGTATACCAACATAATACAGAATTAAATGAATTTAAAAATTATTCTTTTTTGTTTGACTTATTTCTTATGCGTGCAACCACAATATGCCACAGAGAAACGTGGCAGGGTACAGCTAGTATTATATATTTATGTTTAAAAACAATGAAGTAATACCTGCTTTCATTTCATTCACCTATACATAATATATTAACAGTTTTACATTCACAGATTTGCTTTTTTTTCCTCTACATCTAACGATCGTTTGTATGGCACCTATATTATATAATCGTCAGATTTTCATTAAAGTTGACACAAAATGTAAGACTAATATAAAATGGGTAAAGGTAGGTAGGTTACAGTAGTGAGGTCCGATACTAGGGCCTCCAAATAGAGCCGAGCTCGTTTTTGATCCACTCCCTCTGTTTGTTGTTGGTCAACACTATCAGTACCATCCAGAGTCAGTAAGAAAGCCTAGGATTGCCGAAACTTTCAGATTTCCCCTATATTTCCCAGTGACTCCATCTGCTAGGCACCAAAGTGGCGAAGTCTGATGTGGTTTAGCGCTGGGCAGAAGCAGAGCAGATGTTCCGGTGTCTCTTGCTCTGTAGGTTGCTTACAGCTTCTACAGATTGCCTTGTATGGCAGTCCCAACTTCATTGCGTGTGAACCAATCGCCCAATGTCCTGTGGTGACTGCCGCGATCCTGCTTATATCCCGCTTGCTGTTGGATAGCAGTTTATTGGTTCGTTTTTTTGTCGTACCTCGGCCAACATTCCCTTGACCTTCTGTGATCGCTTTTACTTAGCCATTTTTTTTAGCTATCTGCTTAAAGTGGTCATGGATCTTTGTCTGGATCGCGCTTAGGGAGATCGGTAATTTGAAGTCTGTACTTAGCCCTGCCGAGCCTGCACGTGCTAGTTCGCCTGCCTTCTCATTTCCTGGGATCTCGTTGTGTTCCTGTACCCATGTTACTTGTACCTTATTTTTGTCGGCAAGTCTATTAAGGGCCTTTTTGCATTCTGCCACTAGTCGTGAGTTCGTTTTCACGGCAGCTAGGGATTTTATAGCCGCTTGGCTATCCGAGTAGATTTGCACTCTGCTGCCCCTGAGGTCCTGCCTTAAGGAAAGTTCGACTGCTTCCCTTATGGCTAGTAACACAGCCTAGATTAAAAGTCTTTTCAATTCCCCAATTTTCAGCGTAGATCCCAGCCCCTACGCCGCAGCTCATTTTTGAGCCATTGGTGTAGAGGGACAGCTCGTTCTCCTCTACTACTTTGCCCCTACTGCAGTCTTCCCTTGATGGGTATGAGGTCGAGAATACGTTCCCGAATTCCATCTCCGCAATCATGTAGTCGGTCTTGACGTTTGTATTTATGGCGCTGCTCTCAAGAATCTTGTCGTGCCCGGCGCCGTATTCCCTCCAGCAATTGCTCGCCTTCAGTCTCACTTCGCTCTGTGCTGCAATGTCCTTCACGAACAGTTCTATTGGCATGCTGCGGGGAGTGAGGGCATTGCACCCACGGTCCCCACACTCGCTGCCCGTTGTATCCGTGTCAGCTTCGTTCTGTTGTATATCCTAGTTAGTGCCAGCCACCATACTAGGTCCCCGTATGTTAGTATTGGCCGTACGACTGCTGTGTAGAGCAATATAATTATCTTTGTGTGCAGTCTCCATTTGTTCCCACACATTTTCCTGCAGATGTAGAATGCAATGCTTGCTTTCCTTACTCTTTCTGCAATGTTTCCTTGCCATGAGAGCTTTTTATCCAGAATTATTCCTTCATGCCGTTAATACTGGGCATGATGAAGGGTGGTATCTTAGTTCTACGTGTGAAGAGCATAAGCTCTGTCTTGGTGGGGTTGATACCTAGTCCGCACGTTTTTGCGCATCTATTTAAGCGACCTAGCGCACCCGTCATTATTTCGCTAATAACGTCAGGGTATGGTCCTAATACTAGCAGTACTACGTCGTCTGCGTATGCAACTGCTTTAACTCCACCCGTATTGAGATCTGTTAATATGGCGTTCATATTTGTGAGCCAGAATAGGGGCGATAATACCCAGCCCTGTGGTGTGCCTCTCTTCACAGTCCGCGTGAGGTGAGTGCCACTCAGTTCGGCTGTGATCGTCCTGCTCCTTTAGCATGACCCCGATCCACTCTCTGATGCCTCTCTCAATACCTTGA
>NW_028256989.1:0-3901 GCF_035046125.1 Drosophila serrata
TCCTCAGAGCAGAGCAGGAGATGAAGGCGAGTCAGCCTTTCCTCCTGCTGATCAACCAACGCTGTCTGCCCCAGCTGGAGGCAATGGACCACAAGGTCAGGTACGGCATCAGGAAGGCCAAGATCAAGGTCTTCTTGGCCGAGCCGGACGAGATTCTGGAGGAGGTCGATGACACCAACAAATTGTTGGACGACATGGTCATCGACGACAAATCTCCCGACGCCACCCCCACCAACATCGATGTCGAGAATCGTGCAGATTAACCTGAAGCGCAGCTCGCACGCTTCAGCTAATCTCACGATCCTTCTAAGGGAGAAGGATATCGACATCGGTCTGATACAGGAGCCTTGGACCAGGGACGGGCAAGTCGCTGGACTGAGAATCCAAGGATACACACTACTGTGCGCAAACTCGAATGGTAGGTCGAGAGCTTGCATTGTAATTAAGAATCACTTTAATGCTTTTCTCTGTCCCAACCTCAGCACACCTGACCTAGCAGTGGCCAGATTCGTGGCGGCGGATGGGAGCGGAGTCATCATAACATCGGCGTACATGGCCCATGACGAGCCGGCCCCGCCTGAGCCGGTAGTCAAGCTGCTGCAATGGGCGGAAGTGACGAAGACGACCCTGGTGCTCGGGTGTGATGCGAACGCAAGACACACGCTCTGGGGGAGTTCGGAGACTAACGAAAGAGGTGAGTCACTCTTTGATAATATTATCTGTAGAGACGTAACAATATGTAATAAGGGCAATACGCCGACCTTCATCTTTCCGAGTACGGAAAATTTTCAAGGTTGGGAAGAGGTGTTAGACCTCACATTACATATAGAGCAGGACAATTACAGGGTCGAGAACTGGAGGGTATCGACAGAACACTCCTTCTCAGACCATAGGTATATTTTCTTTGAATTAACGACACCAGTTAAGAAACAGGTGCCAAGAAGGAACCCCCATAAGACGGATTGGAACAATTTCAGCGAGATTGTCCGATCTAAAGTTAACGGCAGAAGGATCAAGACCATATCCACTGCAAAGGCACTCGACAAGGAAGTCGAGGGCCTAACTAACATTCTGAACAACGCCTTCAAAGAGACTTGTAAGCTAACATTCTCGAAGAGGCAATACCCACCGTGGTGGACAAAGGAATTAAGCGAGCTCAGGAAGAGCGCGAGAAAGGCCTTTAACCACAGCTATGTAACCCGGGACTGGGGAACATACAAAGAAGCACAAAAAATTTACAAGAAGGCAGTATACAAGGCCAAGAAAGAGTCCTGGCAGAAATACTGCGAGTCACTGGAAGGCATAAAGGACACGGCGAGAGTAAGCAAAATCCTCGCCAAGGGGCACATAAGCCCTACCTTGATCAACAGAGCAGACGGCTCTGCTACGTCGACAATTGAGGAGTCACTAGAGCTACTAGTTGACACCCACTTCCCAGGAAACCTAAGAGTGATCTCGGAACCCGAGGGGGGAACGAACTCTCAAATGGATACACCTACGAAAGACATCATTACCACGGAGCGAATTCAGTGGGCAATAGATTCTTTCGATAAATTTAAAAGCCCGGGCCCAGACGGCTTAATACCGGCAATGCTACAATCAGCCAAGGATAGCATCTGCAAATGGCTAAAAGCCATTTACGAAGCATGTTTAAGACTGACGCACATCCCACTGTTGTGGAGAGAGGCTAAAGTCATTTTCATACCCAAACCGGGCAGAAGGGGGCATATCCTAGCAAAGGATTATAGACCGATAAGTCTCACCTCCTTCGCCCTGAAGACACTAGAGAGACTGCTGGACGTCCACATCCGAGAATCTCTAGAAGGACATCAACTCTCGGACGCGCAGCATGCGTACCGCAGAGGAAAATCAACGGAAACAGCGCTACACGTAGTTGTACATCATGTCGAGAAGACATTACAACACAAACAATATACGATGGCAGCCTTCTTAGACATAGAAGGCGCGTTCAATAACGTGAACCCCGACTCTATCCTGGACTCCCTCAACTTGCTAGGTATTGAGAGAGGCATCAGAGAGTGGATCGGAGTCATGCTAAAGAGCAGGACGATCACAGCCGAACTGAGTGGCACTCACCTCACACGGACTGTGAAGAGAGGCACACCTCAGGGCGGGGTACTATCGCCCCTACTCTGGCTCACAAATATGAACGCCATATTGACAGACCTCAATACGGGTGGAGTCAAAGCAGTTGCCTACGCGGACGACGTAGTACTGCTCGTTTCAGGACCATACCCTGACGTTATTAGCGGAATAATGACGGGTGCGCTAGGTCGACTAAACAAATGGGCAAAAACCTGCGGACTAGGTATCAACCCCACTAAAACGGAACTTATGCTCTTCACGCGAAGAACTAAGATACCACCCTTCAACATGCCCAGTATTAATGGCATGGAGCTGAAACTATCGGAGCGAGCGAAGTATCTAGGAGTTATCCTGGATAAAAAGCTCTTATGGAAAGATAACATTGCAGAAAGAGTAAGGAAAGCAAGCATCGCATTCTACTCCTGCAGGAAAATGTTTGGAAACAAATGGGGACTGCACCCAAAGATAATTTTATGGCTCTACACTGCAGTGGTAAGACCAATTCTTACATACGGAGCCCTAGTATGGTGGCCGGCACTAACTAGGGCTTACAACAGAACGAAGCTGACACGGATGCAACGGGCAGCGAGTGCGGGGGCAGTGGGTGCAATGCGCTCATGCCCCGCGGCTGCTCTCAACGCCATCCTGCATATAATGCCGATAGAGCTGTTCGTGAAGGACACTGCGGCACAGAGCGCAGTAAGACTGAAGGCGAGCAATTGCTGGAGGGACTACGGCGCCGGGCACGGCAAGATCCTTGCAAACAGTGGCATTAACACAGACGTTAAGACCGACTACATGATCGCGGAAATGAAATTCGGGAATGCATTCTCGACATCATACCCATCAAGGGAAGACTGGAGTAGGGGCAGAGTGGTAGAGGAGAACGAGGTGTCCCTCTACACCGATGGCTCAAAAATGAGCTGCGGCGTAGGGGCTGGGATCTTCGCTGAAAATTGGAGAATTGAACAGGCCTTCAATCTCTCTAACTCAGCGACGGTCTTTCAGGCTGAGTTACTAGCCATAAGGGAAGCAGTCGAACTTTCCTTAAGGCAGGACCTCAGGGGCAATAGAGTTCGAATCTACTCGGATAGCCAAGCGGCTATAAAATCCCTATCTGCCGTGAAAACGAATTCACGACTTGTGGCAGAATGCAAGAAGGCCCTTAATAGACGAAAAAAAAGAAAGTAATGGTAGGAAAAGAAGAAAGAGAAGGGAGAAAGATTCTGACTTCGAATTACCGATCTCCCTAAACGCGATCCAGACGAGGATCCATGACCACTTTAGGCAGATAGCCAATAAAGAATGGCAAAGCAAGAGTGATCACAGAAGGTCAAGGGAATGCTGGCCGAGGTACGACGAAAAACGAACCAGGGAACTGCTATCCAACAGCAAGCGGGATATCAGTAGGTTCACGGCACTCACCACGGGACATTGGGCGATCGGTTCGCACGCAATGAAGCTGGGACTGCCATACAACGCAATCTGTAGAAGCTGTAAGCAACCTACAGAGCAAGAGACACCGGAACATCTGCTATGCTTCTGCCCAGCGCTAAACCACATCAGATTTCGCCACTTCGGTGCCTACCAGATGGAGTCACTGAGAAACATAGGAAAGCTGAAAGTTTCGGCAATCCTAGGTTTCCTTGCTGACTCTGGATGGTACTGATAGTGTATTACAACAAAAAAGAAACAGAGGGTGTGGATCAAAAAGGAGCTAAGCTCTAATTGGAGGCCCCAGCCTTGGGCCTCACCACTGCAACCTACCTAGTCAGAAGCTTATAAAACTGTGAAG